>NW_026732579.1:0-47500 GCF_028476545.2 Physella acuta
GAAAAAACATAGTTTTGCAATCTTGTCCGTATGTCTGCGTGTGTATCTGTATGCGTGTCTGTGTGTATGTCAGTAAACACGGTAACTTGAGTACAGTTACAGCTAGGTTAATGAATTTTTTTTTGCACAATTACAATACTTCCTGTATACTCCGTATAAGAGAAAGTAAAAATGTAAAGTATTAAAAAAAATTCATAAAAACGTTTAATTATAAGCTTTTATGTAATAATACACTAAAAGTAGAAAATAAATTATAGACTATTATTTAAATAACTGTAAAGAAAAGTGTTAGTCTCTTCCTAAATATTAGTAAAGGTATCCAGCAGATGCTATAGTGACCCACGCTTTTCTTTATAGTTATTTAAATCAGTAATTCTGAAAGACTTTTTTCTATTGGGGAGGGTCGGGAGGGAAATTGATATTTTCGGGGGGCGGTCAACATTTTTCGGGGGGGGGGGGGACACGAGTACATATATTTCTATATAAATTTCATTTTGTTCGGTGGGCGGTAGACTTTATTCGAAGGTCGGGGGGGGGGGGCATTGAAGAAATTCTGATTTAAATAGTAGTGTGTAATTTATTTTCTACTTTTTAGTGCATTATTACATAAAATCTTGTAATTAGAACGTTTTTTATTAATTATTGTTTCTTAAAAAAGTTTGTAACAAAACATATCTCCATTAATATTTAGATTTAGGCTTGGTTATAAATGGCTGGAGCAAAGCCTAACCTGTAACGGTTTGTATATATATATATATATATATATATATATATATATATATATATATATATATATATATATATATATATACACACAATATATAGTGTGTCGGGGGGAGAGGTTTTTTTTTACAGAGGCCCTAAAATATGCCCCTCCAGGGATCCATTAATTCACCCCTGTGTCTAACTACCCCATCTTTAGAATGTGATCATTTTTACGCTCAACACAAAAAAAGAAAAGCTCTGAAGTGTGTCATTAATTTTTTTTTTATAATAGAACCCCACTCTGTCAACAGATAACGATCAGCTTCTTCAGAAACTCAGCCTACTCCCGCCCCGATCAATGACAGGCCGTTTGTGGTCAACATCAATAGCTGGGTGTATGTGGGGGTCAAGGTGGTCACTAACGACCCCAGCAAGATAGGGTGCAGCTCTCCGTCTAGTCCTCACCAACTGCCAGGCGACCCCCACACAAAACAATGTGGTCATTCCGACTGAGAACATTATTAATGCAAAGTAAGTTCAAAGTTGTTTGTGCCACTAATATTAATGATCCCTTCACCGACCCATCAATTAAGCTCTATCTATCAACCTATTAATTCACGTTTTCAAACACCAACATACACCGGTCATCCAGTGACTAAACTGTCTACCTACCCATCCGTCAACCAACATACCACTTATCTAATCCCTTCATCTATTTAGCCATCCACCTAATTATCCATCCATTTATCCACCCATCCACCTTTTTATCCATTTATGTATCCACCCATCCACCTGTTTATCCATCCATCTATCCACCCAGCCACCTGTTTATCTATCCATCTATCCACCTGTTTATCCATCCATCTATCCAGCCATCCACCTGTTTATCCATCCATATATCCAGCCATCCGTGTGTATCTGTATACTTGCAGGTGCCCGAACTACGACCCATGAACGTGTCCGTGTACCCCATCAACAACACAATGGTGGGGTTCAGGTACAAAGCCTTCCAGATCCGCCTGGCTACTCGCAGGTCTACATTAGATGTGACGTCATCATCTGCTGTCCAGTGACACCAGTGCCAGGTGTGACAGGTCAGTATGACACTCTGAATGACAATTTTGTCACGACCTTGTCACGATTTCCAAACAAATTTGACACTTAATGGTGTCACCCTCCAGAGGCGTAGTGACCCTTCCCGGGAACAAACTTTCAATTTTTGATTTGCACCCCTCCTCAAACTTTCGATTTGCACCCCCCCCCCCCCTCAAACTTTCGATTTGCACCTCTTAAAAGACTATTTAACACTCGAATTAATCACTTAATTAAGTGGAATTATCATTTTTCTCTATATATTTTGCTATTTTTTGCCTTGGTGTCACCCCCTAAATTCACAAATTATAAATTACTGAAAAGTAGAAAATAAAACAACTAAATAGCGGCGGGTCGGCCCGTTATACATATAATAGATATTGTTAATCTAAAAAAAAAGCAATGTATATTCAGTGTTCCTACAAAATATATATATCTTCATTATCTATTCAAATCTAATTTGGCTAATCATGTGACCAGGTCATGCACCACCAACAAGCCGCTAACCGGACGCCGGAAGAGAGATGTGGATACAACAAATACCACGGATACAACAGACACGCTATCCGTCACCGCCCTGTCCCCGGCCATACAGATCTACAACGCTGAAACAGCTGGCGGCCATTGACGGGAACAATTCCCTGACCTTGACCCTAGACCTGGCTGGTGTCGCTAGCATACAAACTACTGACTTAGTTTTATGCACCATGTTTGTTATGTTAACTTTCTTATATACAAGCATGTAAGGCCACATAAGATAATTTACTTTGTTATGTTAACTTTCTTAACTACAAGCATGTAACACCACATAAGATAATTTACTTTGTTATGTTACTTTCTTATATACAAGCATGTAAGGCCACATAAAATAATTTACTTTGTTATGTTAACTTTCTTATATACAAGCATGTAAGGCCACATAAGATAATTTACTTTGTTATGTTAACTTCCTTAACTACAAGCATGTAAGGCCACATAAGATAATTTACTTTGTTATGTCAACTTTCTTATATACAAGCATGTAAGGCCATACAAGATAATTTACTTTATGTCAACTTTCTTATATACAAGTATGTAAGGCCACATAGATAATTTACTTTATGTCAACTTTTTATATACAAGTATGTAAGGCCACATATGATAATTTACTTTGTTATATTAACTTTCTTATATATGTAAGCCCTGCTAGGGGGGATACCTTAAATCTATCCTTCTAGGCTTATCTAACTAACTACTGTCCGGTCAGTGCAAGCCTGGATAAACCCAGACTGGTTAATAACCTAACCTTAGTCTAAATAATGAAAACAAAAAAAAGCTTTAACAATAATATAACATTTATTTAACAAAATAATAAATATGGAACCAAAAGTTATTATAAAAAAACCAGAATCTAGATCTAGACAAAACACTCAAGACATACAAAACAAACAGAACTCAACGAAACAAAACACCAATTTCGGACCACCGTCCATACACCATATAAATGTGTTACAGAAAACACTTAACACACAGGCCTCGACTTGGGATAATTTTTTTGTGTGGACAAGCTTGTAAAGCCATCTTTTTAATTTACTTTGTTAAATTTTCCAATTACTGTGTTTCAAGACAATTTTTTTTTTCAAACGTAGCTATTTAGAATTTTTAAAAAACTATTCTTTATATGTAGTTTTGTTAGCTGCAGTGTATGTTTTTGCTACTTGCTTTGTGTGTCATAACTAATTATTTTTCTAAAAAGTTTTTAATATTAAAATTATAAAATGAAACGTATGTAGGCCTACTGTCATCATTTAGACACATTTGCAAAGTTTCAAAAAGGCAGGTTTAGGAGAGTGGTGCAAATAGACTTGGATTTATGTTAAACAGGAAACAAAATAATTGCTGGTAGCACTAGAATGTCACCAACACATCCAGTCGATATCAGATGGGGGGGGGGGGGGGTCAGAGTTTCTTCCATACACCTCTTCGCCCCCCCCCCCTCCCGAACGATATGGAATTTATATTAAAAAAAATATATACTTTTAACAGTGTTCGCCCCCCCCCCCCCGAAATTTAAGTCCGCCCCCCCCCCCCCCCCCCCAAATAAAAAAACATTTCAAGTGCACCCCCGGAGAAAAAAGTCTGGAAGAAACGCTTATAGGGCCTACACCATCTATAGAACACAAGTACATTCGATCAATTTATGGAATTTACAAAGTGTACAAATTCATGTTTACTTAATGTAGATTGTTGAGACCAGATTTGTCGATGATATTTGATATGGCGAATATCAGTTAAGTGTATGTTTTTAGTATACTGCTACGCTTCGTTGATGGCATAGATGTCATAGCAGGCAGTGAAGGAGAGTTGGTGGAATTAGTAAACAGATTGGTCACAACATCAACAACATATGGCGAGGTTATCGTTCATGACCAACAGTCCAAACGGTGTTGTGGTAGATCTACAGGTAACTGTCCATAGTTGGGAGAGAGTTGACCGAATCAAGTAGCCTGTCTCCGTCCTATCAGATGAGGGAATGAAGGAACAAACGCCCAAACAACACCACATCGTAAGGCGATGGAGGAGAGGGGGGGGGGGAGGGTGCGGACTGCACCAAGAGACACCATTTCGGAGATGAGGGGGGGGGGGGGGGCGACAGCAAAACAAAAAATGTTCAAAATATATTGAAGAAATAGGATTTTTACCCGATCAAAAGTGTTTTAAGTACGCGTTGCCTTTTCTACTTGAATTCATGAGTTGATTAAAATAATGTGTGCACAGATTGACGCCACTTGGCGAAATGGGAGGGGGACACACTAATGGAAACTATATATATATATATATATATATATATATATATATATATATATATATATATATATATATATATATATATATATAGTACTTTCTTTCCTATAGTGGGGGGGGTGATGCAATGAGGTGCCGCACCTGGTGACACCCGACCTAGCGACGCCACTGTCACAAAGTAAGTTAAGTAGAACTTTGGATGACAAACACAAACTCTTGTAACAAAATGTTAAACTCATGCGGTCATTGGTCATGTCTGTCTACATGTATGGAAGCGAGGCATGGACCCCCAAAGCAAACCTCTAGAACAGAATTCAGGCCCTTGAAACAGGTGGCTACGCAGACTCCATGAGATCTCATACAGAGATCACATAACAAATGAAAAAGTACGAATAGGATAACTAATACGATTGGTCCTTTTGAAAATGCAATGGAATTGAGATGGTATAGACATGTTGCAAGAACCTATAGCCTATCCAAAACCATAATGCTAGGCACGGTGCCGGGGGGGGGGAGTAAACGGGGAAGACAAAGACGTTATTGGGTGGATGACATGAAAGATTGGACTGAGCCGCTTGTTGTAGAACTAGACAGAGCAGCACATTGCAGAGACAAATGCTGGAAAATTATAAGAAAATCAACTGCCCAACGACCCCATGGGCTATAGAAAGATGGATTGATTAGTAGTATATAGGCTTGTGGCTTGTAGATGTTTGATTTGTGAGTTGCAGGTTTGTGGCGTGTAGATGTTTGATTTGTGAGTTGCAGGTTTGTGCTTTGTGGTGTGTAGGCGTGTGGTGTTAAGGTAAGCGATGTGTGTGTTTTTAATTTCTCTCCATTGAGTGTCTTCTATACAAAGCATTGTCAATGCTTGCATTTTAAATAACAGAGCTAACTCAGTGACAGAAATTTGGCAAGCCTTAACGTAGTACTTATCTCAAGAATGGTAACCTGTTGTAAAAGTTTGTCGTAAAGAATAAATGCGGTTGTCTGTAATGCTTAAAGGGTACATAACCCGGCGCTTGCTTACTATAAGTTCTATGTAAGTAATATAAAAGTTCCCAATGTTGTTATGGTATGATACTGTTAATAATATATCAGGAAGAGTTAACGGTAGCAATTAAGTCCCCTTTTGTTTGACGAGCTCATAACGTCACCGCGCATGACGTCATTGCATTTTGTTAAATAGATAACTGGACAAGTAGAGTATACTATTTATGTCAGCAAACACAACGTGTAAATATAGAGGGAAGTATTCTTTATGCACATGTAACAGTGAAGCGAACAGTGTTTATTCCAGACTATTTTCTCCGGGGGGGGGGGGGCACTTGAGATTTTCGGGGAGGGGGGGGGGGGGCGACTAAAATTTTCGGGGGGAAGGGGGAGGAGCGGACACTGTTAAAAGTATACATATATTATCTATATAAATTCTATTTCGTTCGGAGGCGAGCAGTAGACTTTCCCCCGGAGCCCCCCCCCCCCCCCCCCCCCCCCCCCCCCCCCCCGAAGAGATGCCCGGAAGAAACTCTGGAAGCGAAGGCATAGAACAGTAAAGTACGTGAGTGAAACGTAGAGATTTTCTTTTCCTAATATATAAATTCATGTGCGCACTTCTGTCTCTCTGTCAGCAAAATATTATATTTTCACGGGATATGAGAAAAATATCTTCAGCGATATATGGAGAACTTGATACAGACTTTTTTTGAAAATAATATGTTAGATGTTTTAGATGTATACACAATTTTATTTAAAGAAGAAAGATAAAAATAATGAAACCTTTAGCTATCACTTTAGAATCAGCATATGCTTAACTAATATCTTTTCAGTTCTGTTTGTTCATTGTCATTTTCATTTATTCAAAGATTTTTAGTAAATGGATTAGCCACCGAATATGCTACAATCAAAAGTCAATCAAAAATTTCTGTACTGAACATTTTTTAAGTCTACATCCAACCCATTCCATATAACCAGTAGAGTGGTCGATTTGTCTTATTTGAGCGAAGAGATCACATGGTATGTTAAGTTGAGACAGCTGGAGAGAGAAAAAACAGCGGAGTAAGAGATCAAAATATGTACTCACCACTGTCCGTTGTCCCTCTTGTCCATCCAGTTCTTTTGGCCTGTTTTGAACTTGATTTAAACGTGTACACTGGGTGTTTTTTTCGGGCAACATTCAACTGTTATCACAATAACAATGAATAGAACATTTCCAAAAGTATTGTCTAATATTTTTCATTTGTTGACATAAATGGAAACTAAAACATGAAGTCTTAGATCTCAGACAAAAGTTTTCGCAGGGAACAATCATTAGCAGACGACTGTGCGGCCAGCGAACATTTTGGGTGTCTAGACATGTCCCCACATATCCCAAACGATTGACTGCAGGCGGCTGTAAATTTTTCTTCGACGGGATCGATATAATTTTGTCGATCAGAACTTGTCGCTGGTCTACTGGCTCTAGGGGTAGGGGTATAAGGGTGGGGGGGGGGGGGGTAGGGCTGCACTGGTGGGGGGAGGTAGGGCTGTACTGGGGGGTTGGGCTGAACTGAGGGGTAGGGCTGTGCTGGTGGGGGTAGGGCTGTACTGTTGGGGGGTAGGGCTATGCTGTTGGGGGGTAGGGCTGTACTGTTGGGGGGTAGGGCTGTGCTGTTGGGGGGTAGGGCTGTACAGTTGGGGGGTAGGGCTGTGCTGTTGGGGGGTAGGGCTGTGCTGAAGGGGGGTAGGGCTGTACTGTTGGGGGGTAGGGCTGTACTGGTAGGGGGTAGGGCTGTACTGTTGGGGGGTAGGGCTGTGCTGAAGGGGGGTAGGGCTGTACTGGTGGGGGGTAGGGCTGTACTGGTAGGGGGTAGGGCTGTACTGGTAGGGGGTAGGGCTGTACTGTTGGGGGGTAGGGCTGTGCTGAAGGGGGGTAGGGCTGTACTGGTGGGTTGGGCTGTACTGTAAAGGGGGGGTGGGGCTTTATTGGTGGAGGTAGGGCTGTACTTGTAGGGGAGGGCTGTGTTGGTGGGGGTAGGGCTGTACTTGTAGGGGAGGGCTGTGTTGGTGGGGGTAGGGCTGTGCTGGGGGGGGGGTAGGGCTGTACTGGTAGGGGATATGGCCGCACTGGTTGGAGTAAACATGTATCTGGTGTATTGGCTGTAGGGGTAGGGCTAGAGATTAACGATCTTGACTAAGTGGGCTAGAGATTAACGCTCTTGTCTTAGTGGGTTAGAGATTAACGGTCTTGTCTAAGTGGGCTAGAGATTAACGGTCTTTTCTAGTGGGCTAGAGATTAACTGTCTTTTCTAGTGGGCTAGAGATTAACTGTCTTTTCTAGTGGGCTAGAGATTAACGTTTTTGTCTAAGTGGGCTAGAGATTAACTGTCTTTCCTAGTGGGCTAGAGATTAACGGTCTTGTCTAAGTGGGCTAGAGATTAACGGTCTTATCTAGTGGGCTAGAGATTAACGGTCTTTTCTAGTGGGCTAGAGATTAACTGTCTTTTCTAGTGGGCTAGAGATTAACGGTCTTTTCTAGTGGGCTAGAGATTAACTGTCTTGTCTAGTGGGCTAGAGATTAACGGTCTTATCTAGTGGGCTAGAGATTAACGGTCTTTTCTAGTGGGCTAGAGATTAACTGTCTTGTCTAGTGGGCTAGATATTAACTGTCTTTTCTAGTGGGCTAGAGATTAACGGTCTTTTCTAGTGGGCTAGAGATTAACGGTCTTATCTAGTGGGCTAGAGATTAACGGTCTTTTCTAGTGGGCTAGAGATTAACGGTCTTATCTAATGGGCTAGAGATTAACGGTCTTTTCTAAGTGGGCTAGAGATTAACGGTCTTTTCTAGTGGGCTAGAGATTAACTGTCTTTTCTAGTGGGCTAGAGATTATTTCACGTTATCAGCAGACAGCAGGCAATATGTTTTGTAAACATTATTATTATATTTTGCCCATGTCAATTTTTCTGCAAATGTCACTCATATGTTGCACTTAACGCTACACCCTAATACAAACGACATTAAAGTTTATTCTTTGGACTTAACTGTACAAATACAAACGACATTTATGTTAAATCCAATGACAGTCGTTCATTATTAAATGAGATATAAGATACAGTTGCAATGAATAAGAATTTTTTATTACATTTATATCCATACCTCTACTTGAATGCTTCACCTACCTTTATAATCTTGAATACCCCCCCCCCATCACCTCTTCACCATCTTTTCCTAACCACCCACTTACCACCTTACCTTAATACGTTGACACATATTTGAAACATTTTTGTGAGTGTAAACATTTCAGCGATAAAACATCCCTTATATGTTGACTCAAGGGAACGGAGTGTCTCTATTTATCTGACTAATCGTCACACATAGGAAGCTATTCAAACTTATATTTATACATGAAATCATGTTTTAAGATTTGTGTTCATTTGTATTTGAATATATATATATATATATATATATATATATATATATATATATATATATATATATATATATATATATATATATATATATATATATATATATGTGTGTGTGTGTGTGTGTGTGTGTGTGTGTTTATATTTTTAACATTAGTATTTACATTTCTATAATATTCCAATCATATTTCTAACAAAACGTGAGGTTGCCGTATAAATTGTGATGTCATATTTTTTCTTTACTTTGTTAGTAAACGCCGCCCATATTTACAGACTAGAAATTTCTGTGACTTTTTCTTGTGACTTTCTTGTGACATTTTCCTGTGACTTTTTCCTTCGACTTTTTCCTATGACTTTTTTCTATGATATTATTTCAGTGCACCATGCTACGTCACTTGGTTCGCTAAATTAATTTGTCTTAGATTTATATATTGTTTCTAGAATTAATTCAGCGTCAGGTTAAAGGTTAGTGTTATATTACATGTGGTTTACATATCATCAGTATAATGTGGCCTTATACCGTTGCTAGCTTGCGATTGACAAGATTTTAAGACTTACATCTAGTACTTTAAATTGAAACCTTGGACCATTTAAGAATCCTGCCAACATGCATCGTGTTCTAAAAGAATGGTTTTTTAAGAGCCATCTCGCTTTGCCCTCAGGCACACCGTACTATATTCCTGATCAACTGTACCGGGGACATAAACATTGGCGTGGGAACTTTAAGTCAGGGCCGTCTCTAGACCAACAAGTGTTACAATGCCGTGCAAGTTGAAGACATAATAAGGCTTTTATTCTGATGTTTACACATCTAATCCTGATGTGTTTGATGTTTACACATCTAATCCTGATGTGTTCGCTGATGTTGGGCTGAAGCGGTAAAACTCAGTTATACTTGACGAGCAAATGTTTACAATCGAGATTTGAACACCATGGTGTTTCAAAACTTCACGAGTCGGAAAAACTCGGTTTTTCACTCTTCGTCTTTGTGTGTGTGTGTGCGTGTGTGTGTGTCTGTGTATGTGTCTGTGTGTGTCTGTGTGTGTCTGTGTGTGTCTGTGTGTGTCTGTGTGTGTCTGTGTGTGTGTGTCTCTCTGTGCGTGTGTACGTGTGAGAGAGAGCGTATTTCTGTTCGTAGAACTAAAATTCAAAAATGTATATCAGATCCAATAAGTAGGTGTCTTTCAACTTTTTAGCGATTTCCGATAAGCGGAAGTGGTACTTATTTTCAGGTATTTTTTAAACTTTCAGAATTTAATTTTTAAAAAAATGTCATTATTCAGCTCTACTGGAAGTGCTTCCTCAGCCCTTACTGTTATTTACGAATATACAATACCAGGCAGTTTACGGGACTCGACGCTGAAGGTTATGACGTAACAGGAAGTGAATCACGCAGGCGATAACCATGGCAGAAACACGGGTACTGTAGGGAGCGGCTTGAACGAGCCACTGGTTTACTGTTAAATCTGGTGGTTCGTGGGCCGCTCGGGCTCAGAGAGTAATGTGAAATAACTACATCATCAGCTGTTTAAAAACTGCTGTTTGATTCTGTTTTTATACGGCGGTTTTAAAAATGTGATAACTTATTAAAATGCTGATCTCCTTGGTATAATGTTGAAGAAAAGTTGATGAATTATGTTTATTTTTTTTTATAAAATTAGTAACCGATCGATATAATATAATTTAAAGCCACAATTTCTTTGTCTTCAGTCATTTAGGCTTTGTTTTTTCAATAACCGAAAAATTAAATGTTGCTTGACTTTATATGTTGAAAGATCGTGCAAATAGTCATGTGGGGGGGGGGGGGGGGTCTCATTATGTGACATAAGATCGGCCTGTGTCACCGTTCACTTGTGTATAGCAAAGTCTTTGGTTTTCTTCACTCTATAACATTTGGAGTTGGTAAAATTATGCTACAAGCATGGCCCATAACCACAATGTGACCAAAGTAAAACCTTAAAAAAAATAAAACTTTTGTAACACCGTGTCATGCACCACTGCATTTAAACAATCGAGCCTGTTTTCTCGTGTATCAACCATGCATATCATGTGCTACACAGCTAAATCTTTCAGTCCCTGGCATTAGTAGAAGCGTTAGACCAACCTCTATAACTAGTCATTAGTAGAAGCGTTAGACCAACCTCTATAACTAGTCATTAGTAGAAGCGTTAGACCAACCTCTATAACTAGTCATTAGTAGAAGCGTTAGACCAGCCTCTATAACTAGTCAGTGACATAAGTAGAAGCGTTAGACCAGCCTCTATAACTAGTCAGTGACATAAGTAGAAGCGTTAGACCAGCCCCTATAACTAGTCAGTGACATAAGTAGAAGCGTTAGACCAGCCTCTATAACTAGTCAGTGACATAAGTAGAAGCGTTAGACCAGCAGGGGAGGTGGGGGCAGGGGAGGTGGGGCAGGGGAGGTGGGGGCAGGGGAGGTGGGGCAGGGGAGGTGGGGCAGGGGAGGTGGGGGCAGGGGAGGTGGGGGCAGGGGAGGTGGGGCAGGGGAGGTGGGGCAGGGGAGGTGGGGGCAGGGGAGGTGGGGCAGGGGAGGTGGGGCAGGGGAGGTGGGGGCAGGGGAGGTGGGGCAGGGGAGGTGAGGCAGGGGAGGTGGGGCAGGGGAGGTGGGGCAGGGGAGGTGGGGCAGGGGAGGTGGGGCAGGGGAGGTGGGGGCAGGGGAGGTGGGGCAGGGGAGGTGAGGCAGGGGAGGTGGGGCAGGGGAGGTGGGGCAGGGGAGGTGGGGCAGGGGAGGTGGGGCAGGGGAGGTGGGGGCAGGGGAGGTTATTGTTGGTGAAAAGATGAAAAGGAGCTTTTTACTTGAGTATATGTGGGGGGTAAACGGCTGTAGAGACTTTATGGAAAAAATAATTTTAAATAAAGTGTAATTTTCACGTTATTATATTTTTCATAATCAACGATGAAGACGGTAGTTTATGATGGATGAAGCTATGATGGATGAAGCTATGATGGATGAAGCTATGATGGTAGGTAAGGGTAGGGATGGTGGTAATGTAACACAATAACCAGTTGGAGAGACGACAAGGTCATGTTACGTTTTTTTAGACACACCCCTCCTGGAGAACAAGGAAGTTCTCAAAAGGTGTTTGGTACACACATCCTAGAAACGATACGGTACACAGATAGCCAGGTATCACGGGTACATAGAAATCTAGGGTTAAATACACAATGTTCTTATCAGATTCTTAAAAATGTTCCTCTCCCACGTATAGAAGTTACCTCATGCAGTCCATTCATGCAGTGGCGGAACTAGAAAAAAAGAGGCTCCAATGCATGAATATATATATATATATATATATATATATATATATATATATATATATATATATATATATATATATATATATATATATATAAGTAGACTGTTAAGTAAATTTTAAAGTAATCTGTTGCAGTATGTCCATATGTCCATCGTGAGACAACCGACTCATTTCCGGCCTAAAAAAACGTGTATATCTTTCTTTTAATTAAAAAATAAATGTGTGTTTCTGATTACATGCACCCTAACAATTGTGAAAATTGTGAAAATTGTGAAAATTGTGAAAATTGTGAAAATTGTGAAAATTGTGAAAATTGTGAAAATTGTGAAAATTGTGAAAATTGTGAAAATTGTGAAAATTGTGAAAATTGTGAAAATTGTGAAAATTGTGAAAATTGTGAAAATTGTGAAAATTGTGAAAATTGTAAAAATTGTGAAAATTGTGAAAATTGTGAAAATTGTGAAAATTGTGAAAATTGTGAAAATTGTGAAAATTGTGAAAATTGTGAAAATTGTGAAAATTGTGAAAATTGTGAAAATTGTGAAAATTGTGAAAATTGTGAAAATTGTGAAAATTGTGAAAATTGTGAAAATTGTGAAAATTGTGAAAATTGTGAAAATTGTGAAAATTGTGAAAATTGTGAAAATTGTGAAAATTGTGAAAATTGTGAAAATTGTGAAAATTGTGAAAATTGTGAAAATTGTGAAAATTGTGAAAATTGTGAAAATTGTGAAAATTGTGAAAATTGTGAAAATTGTGAAAATTGTAAAAATTGTGAAAATTGTGAAAATTGTGAAAATTGTGAAAATTGTGAAAATTGTGAAAAATGTGAAAATTGTGAAAATTGTAAAAATTGTGAAAATTGTGAAAATTGTGAAAATTGTGAAAATTGTGAAAATTGTAAAAATTGTGAAAATTGTGAAAATTGTGAAAATTGTAAAAATTGTGAAAATCGTAAAAATTGTGAAAATTGTGAAAATTGTGAAAATTGTGAAAATTGTGAAAATTGTAAAAATTGTGAAAATCGTAAAAATTGTGAAAATTATAAAAGTTGTAACTACATATCTGGCAAGCCGATCAAAATTATATAAACACGGAAGCTTGATATGTTGGTGTATTTATATTATTTATTTATTTCAAATACATTTCTTTCTAACGCTGTCTTTCTTTGGTGTGTCTTATTTAAGTAATAATTAAGAGAAGCTATTGCCTTTTTAAATTGTTATTTTATGAGCTTTATGTTCACCCTTTTTAGACTATTTGAAGAAGAGCAGTTAGTCATGGAAGTGATTTGAACGCGTGCCCATCTTTCACATTACAGCTCATGTAGATTTTTTAAATAAGTTTTTTTAACCAATAGCGCGTTTGTAACTTTATAACAATCAATGCTGTAATAGATTTGTATGTTGTTTTATTTTTACAAATCCATTACCTAAGTTATTTAAAAATTGGTAATAAAACAACATTTAATGTTTTTTTTAAATGAATTTTTGTCCCCCTAAAAGACATGGGTCCCACTGGATAGCGTGGTCTGACGGCATGATAGTTCCGCCCCTGCATTCAAGTGAGAGATCCCATAATACGCCTGTGACTCACCAGTCCAACCTGTTCCAGAGTTCCCATAGTGGCCATAGCCGTGTTTAAACTAACGTTTTCACTGCTGCACCAAAATATATTTTAGATTTTAATTTTTTTCGCATTATATTTAAATTCAAAACCTCCAATATGTTCATCCCAACCACCTTATTGATGGGAATGAAACCCAGAAAAAATTATAAAACGAGACTCGAGATTTAAGCAAAAATATAGCGTCACCGGGTGGATTACACCCAGTCGCCGGGTTAAAAGATATCTGTGGTATAAAAAATGTACACACGGAAGGCCACGTATTGTTGCACACACTCTGTGTAATGAACAATGAATTGTGGTAGCAAGCAATCTTTCCGCACTGTATACAATGTTGTAATAGTGGGGTCGTCAACAAGGATAATCCATGATACTAGTTCTAGCAATGCCTGTTAATCCTAGCTCTAACCCTAAGTCATAATCTTGGCTCTAACCGTAATTCATAACCCTAGATCTAGCCCTAGAATAATGAGTGAATCTGAAATGGTCAGACGAGCTTAGATGTTCGGCCACTTAAAAGACACAAACAAAACTTTACACTGCGTTCATTAGTGAGACTATTTTATTACTGACCACAAGAGTATATTATATTGTATTGAGCTAGGGGATGGGCATAACTATGTCAGACAAACGATCTCATTAACTCAGTGTTTAAATAAAACCAGAAGCAATGATCAAAAACTTAAACCAGAAGCAATGATCAAAAACTTAAACCAGAAGCAATGATCAAAAACTAAAACCAGAAGCAATGATCAAAAACTAAAACCACAAGCAATGATCAAAAACTAAAACCAGAAGAAATAATCAAAAACTAAAACCACAAGCAATGATCAAAAACTTAAACCAGAAGCAATGATCAAAAACTAAAACCAGAAGAAATAATCAAAAACTAAAACCACAAGCAATGATCAAAAACTTAAACCAGAAGCAATGATCAAAAACTAAAACCAGAAGCAATGATCAAAAACTAAAAGCACAAGCAATGATCAAAAACTTAAACCAGAAGCAATGATCAAAAACTAAAACCAGAAGCAATGATCAAAAACTAAACCCACAAGCAATGATCAAAAACTAAAACCAGAAGAAATATTCAAAAACTAAAACCACAAGCAATGATCAAAAACTTAAACCAGAAGCAATGATCAAAAACTAAAACCAGAAGAAATAATCAAAAACTAAAACCACAAGCAATGATCAAAAACTTACACCAGAAGCAATGATCAAAAACAAAAACCAGAAGCAATGATCAAAAACTAAAACCAGAAGCAATGATCAAAAACTAAAACCAGAAGCAATGATCAAAAACTAAAACCAGAAGCAATGATCAAAAACTAAAACCAGAAGCAATGATCAAAAACTAAAGCCAGAAGCAATGATCAAAAACTTAAACATGAAGCAATGATCAAAAACTAAAACCAGAAGCAATGATCAAAAACTAAAACCGGAAGCAATGATCAAAAACTAAAACCAGAAGCAATGATCAAAAACTTAAACATGAAGCAATGATCAAAAACTAAAACCAGAAGCAACGATCAAAAACTTAAACATGAAGCAATGATCAAAAACTAAAACCAGAAGCAATGATCAAAAACTTAAACCAGAAGAAATGATCAAAAACTAAAACCAGAAGCAATGATCAAAAACTTAAACATGAAGCAATGATCAAAAACTAAAACCAGAAGCAATGATCAAAAACTTAAAACAGAAGCAATGATCAAAAACTTAAACCAGAAGCAATGATAAAAAACTAAAACCAGAAGCAATGATCAAAAACTAAAACCACAAGCAATGATCAAAAACTAAAACCAGAAGCAATGATCAAAAACTAAAACCGGAAGCAATGATCAAAAACTAAAACCAGAAGCAATGATCAAAAACTTAAACATGAAGCAATGATCAAAAACTAAAACCAGAAGCAACGATCAAAAACTTAAACATGAAGCAATGATCAAAAACTAAAACCAGAAGCAATGATCAAAAACTTAAACCAGAAGAAATGATCAAAAACTAAAACCAGAAGCAATGATCAAAAACTTAAACATGAAGCAATGATCAAAAACTAAAACCAGAAGCAATGATCAAAAACTTAAAACAGAAGCAATGATCAAAAACTTAAACCAGAAGCAATGATAAAAAACTAAAACCAGAAGCAATGATCAAAAACTAAAACCACAAGCAATGATCAAAAACTAAAACCAGAAGAAATAATCAAAAACTAAAACCACAAGCAATGATCAAAAACTTAAACCAGAAGCAATGATCAAAAACTAAAACCAGAAGAAATAATCAAAAACTAAAACCACAAGCAATGATCAAAAACTTAAACCAGAAGAAATGATCAAAAACTTAAACCAGAAGCAATGATCAAAAACTAAAACCAGAAGCAATGATCAAAAACTAAAACCACAAGCAATGATCAAAAACTAAAACCAGAAGAAATAATCAAAAACTAAAACCACAAGCATTGATCAAAAACTTAAACCAGAAGCATTGATCAAAAACTAAAACCAGAAGAAATAATCAAAAACTAAAACCACAAGCAATGATCAAAAACTTAAACCAGAAGCAATGATCAAAAACTAAAACCAGAAGCAATGATCAAAAACTAAAACCACAAGCAATGATCAAAAACTAAAACCAGAAGAAATAATCAAAAACTAAAACCACAAGCAATGATCAAAAACTAAAACCAGAAGCAATGATCAAAAACTAAAACCAGAAGCAATGATCAAAAACTAAAACCAGAAGCAATGATCAAAAACTAAAACCACAAGCAATGATCAAAAACTAAAACCAGAAGAAATAATCAAAAACTAAAACCAGAAGCAATGATCAAAAACTAAAACCAGAAGCAATGATCAAAAACTATACCAGAAGCAATGATCAAAAACTAAAACCAGAAGCAATGATCAAAAACTAAAACCAGAAGCAATGATCAAAAACTAAAACCAGAAGCAATGATCAAAAACTTAAACCAGAAGCAATGATCAAAAACTAAAACCACAAGCAATGATCAAAAACTAAAACCAGAAGCAATGATCAAAAACTAAAACCAGAAGCAATGATCAAAAACTAAAACCAGAAGCAATGATCAAAAACTAAAACCAGAAGCAATGATCAAAAACTAAAACCAGAAGCAATGATCAAAAACTAAAACCAGAAGCAATGATCAAAAACTTAAACATGAAGCAATGATCAAAAACTAAAACCAGAAGCAATGATCAAAAACTTAAAACAGAAGCAATGATTAAAAACTTAAACCAGAAGCAATGATCAAAAACTAAAACCAGAAGCAATGATCAAAAACTTAAACCAGAAGCAATGATCAAAAACTAAAACCAGAAACAATGATCAAAAACTTAAACATGAAGCAATGATCAAAAACTAAAACCAGAAGCAATGATCAAAAACTTAAAACAGAAGCAATGATCAAAAACTTAAACCAGAAGCAATGATTAAAAACTCAAACCAGAAGCAATGATCAAAAACTAAAACCAGAAGCAATGATCAAAAACTAAAACCAGAAGAAATAATCAAAAACTAAAACCAGAAACAATGATCAAAAACTTAAACATGAAGCAATGATCAAAAACTAAAACCAGAAGCAATGATCAAAAACTTAAAACAGAAGCAATGATCAAAAACTTAAACCAGAAGCAATGATCAAAAACTTAAACCAGAAGCAATGATCAAAAACAAGAACCTGATAATAACACCTGATCCCCTCTTTACCTGGGGTGGTTATAACACCTGATCCCCTCTTTACCTGGGGTGATAATAACACCTGATCCCCTCTGTACCTGGGGTGGTTATAACACTAGATCCCCTCTTTACCTGGGGTGGTTATAACACCCGATCCCCTCTGTACCTGGGGTGATTATAACACTAGATCCCCTCTTTATCTGGGGTGGTTATAACACTAGATCCCCTCTTTATCTGGGGTGGTTATAACACTAGATCCCCTCTTTATCTGGGGTGGTTATAACACTAGATCCCCTCTTTACCTGGGGTGGTTATAACACTAGATCCCCTCTTTATCTGGGGTGGTTATAACACTAGATCCCCTCTTTACCTGGGGTGGTTATAACACTAGATCCCCTCTTTACCTGGGGTGGTTATAACACTAGATCCCCTCTTTATCTGGGGTGATGCTAAACCCTGATCCCGTCATTAGCTAGTTACCATCACTAGGTGAAATCTTTTTAATTCCAACATGGCGGCCTGATGTCTCAAGCCCCGGGCCATTACGATACCGGTGTAAAAACACCCTCATAAGACCAGCACACTATTGTATCGTTCCCGCCCATAATCTGGGGGTGAATTCATATTGTTTGACTTTCTAGGAATATCCTCGAGATACGTAATTCTTCCTGGGTTTTTTTTTTAACTTTTTCTCCGACTTTTGAAAAGCTTTTGTTCAAAACTGGTCCTACCGGTTTTCTAGTCATCTCTTGGGGTGACCTTGGCCAAGTTATCAAATCCCCTAGCTGTACATCTAGATAACCAGAGAACACGTCACATATATCGTTACATTTTCTCCGCTCTTCTGTATTTGATGGTACACGTTTAGTTGTCTTAGGTTGGGCTGATGAGTTGTTGCTCTAATAAAACAACATGAAGATTCAAGTCTGCTGTCTGTCTTTTCTTGTTGGACTGTTGCTGGATGGATGCTGGGGACAAGGTAATGTTGACTGACCAGATCATGTTGACTGACAAAGTCATCTTGACTGATCATGTTGACTGGCAAAATCATGTTAAATGACAAGGTTATGTTAATTGACAAGGTTATGTTGACTGACAATGTCATGGTAACTGACAAGGTCAAGTGGAATGACATAGTTATATTGATTTTAAAATTTATTTCGATTGATATGAGATGTTGAATAGTTGACTAACAAATTAAAAGTTGAATTTAAAAAAAAATAATAAATAGTTTTTAAACGTTAAATCGGCACACGCGACAAAGTCCTGCAACTTTTGATTGCGACAAATTTATGTAATGTATTAAATGTCTAGTGACAGTGACAAACTCCTAAAAACAATCTTGCAAAAAACTCCGCATATAATAGAAACTCCTGCAACAAATTCCTGCAACTTGTTTATCCCCAGACACCAGCCAAATAACGTACCTGGCACTAGAACCAGGAAATGTACCTGGAACAGGTCGGGTTGTTATCCAGATGGACTTTGAACCTGTCAACGGTTCAATTTGCGACAAATCTTGGACGAATAATGAGGCTCTTGTGGTTTGCAAGATGTTAAAATACAAGTACAATATTTCTTCTGTTAAAATACAAGTACAATATTTCTTATGTTAAAATACTAGTACAATATTTCTTGTGTTAAAATACAAGTACAATATTTCTTGTGTTAAAATACAAGTACAATATTTTTTTCTGTTAAAATACAAGTACAATATTTCTTATGTTAAAATACAAGTACAATATTTCTTCTGTTAAAATACAAGTACAATATTTCTTCTGTTAAAATACAAGTACAATATTTCTTCTGTTAAAATACAAGTACAATATTTCTTGTGTTAAAATACAAGTACAATATTTCTTGTGTTAAAATACAAGTACAATATTTCTTCTGTTATAATACAAGTACAATATTTCTTCTGTTAAAATACAAGTACAATATTTCTTGTGTTAAAATACAAGTACAATATTTCTTCTGTTATAATACAAGTACAATATTTCTTCTGTTAAAATAAAAATACAATATTTCCTCTGTTAAAATACAAGTACAATATTTCTTCTGTTAAAATACAAGTACAATATTTCTTCTGTTAAAATACAAGTACAATATTTCTTCTGTTAAAATACAAGTACAATAGTTCCTCTGTTAAAATACAAGTACAATATTTCTTGTGTTAAAATACAAGTACAATATTTCTTCTGTTAAAATACAAGTACAATATTTCTTCTGTTAAAATGCAAGTACAATATTTCTTGTGTTAAAATACAAGTACAATATTTCTTCTGTTAAAATACAAGTCAAATATTTCTTGTGTTAAAATACAAGTTAAATATTTCTTCTGTTAAAATACAAGTACAATATTTCTTCTGTTAAAATACAAGTACAATATTTCGTCTGTTAAAATACAAGTACAATATTTCTTCTGTTAAAATACAAGTTAAATATTTCTTCTGTTAAAATTCGATATAAATATTTCTTCTAAAAAAATACTATTTGAATATTTCTTCTGTTAAAATACAAGTCAAATATTTCTTCTTTTAAAATACGATATAAATATTTCTTCTAAAAAATACAAGTTAAATATTTCTTCTGTTAAAATTCAAGTTAAATATTTCTTTTGTTAAAATACAAGTTAAATATTTCTTCTAAAAAATACAATTTAAATATTTCTTCTATTAAAATACAAGTTAAATATTTTTTCTGTTAAATACTTCATCTGTTACGAGTTTAAAATACTTGCATTACATTCTTTTGTCACCACACCGCTTACCCCACACACCACACATCACACACGACATAAACACACCCCCACCCTATCACACCGCTTACCCCACACACCACACACCACACTACCAAACCACCACACCCCACACCCCCACTGATGTACACCACCACACCCTACACCCCCACTGATGTACACATCCTCCTCACAGTTCAGGTGTAGTGGCCGGTGCTAACGAGTTTGGCGAGGGCAGCCACAACTATCTGCTGAGTGAGCCTGTATGTGTCGGGACAGAACTCACCCTCTCCAAATGCATGCGTGCACCTATCGTCAACTGCTCCTACACGGTACTGTGTCTGCTCATATCACTAGAACGCTTCTGTTAAAATCTGATTTTTTTTTTTTACTTAACAACATCTTTAACATTTCAATGAATTTTATATATCAGCATAATTCGTTAATAAACAAATTTCATTTTCTTCACATAAACTGATATTTTTTTATATTACAATGATATATTTAACTTTACAATTTATACCAACATAATTTGTTTCCAGTTTTATTTTTACAATCTTTTTATTAACTTGCTTTCTTAGTCTATTTGCCTTTCTGTCGTTTTGGATCAAAACTGTCGAGCACTTCTGATTGACAGAATCGTTTCAAACTTGGCAAGTGGGTCAAGACCCGACGACAAAGCAATTTTAACTTTACAATTTATACCAACATAATTTGTTTCCAGTTTTATTTTTACAATCTTTTTATTAACTTGCTTTCTTAGTCTATTTGTCTTTCTGTCGTTTTGGATCAAAACTGTCGAGCACTTCTGATTGACAGAATCGTTTCAAACTTGGCAAGTGGGTCAAGACCCGACGACAAAGCAATTTGACATCAAATTTGACTTAATGATGTTTTATGAATTCATTACAAGATCCTAAATATTGTAGGGTGCCCACTATTTACTGCACTATTATACGCGCATGATCATGATCATTTAGTGCTCAATAATTTTTAGTCACAAAACTCCAATGTTTTAAGTTAAAAAAAATAATTTTAAAGTACTAAAACAAATTCATACAAAAAACTTTTTAATAACAAGCTTTTATGGAAAAATGAACTACAAAGAAGAAAGTAGATGATTTTCTTTAAATATATAATAACACACTAGATCTACTATTTAAATAACTATACAGAAAAGCGTGGTTTTCTTCCTAAATATTAGTAAAGGTCTCCAGTACATTATAAGTGACCCACGCTTTTCTTTAAAGTGATTTAAATGGATGTGTATTATTAAATATTTAAAGAAAATCATTTATTTTCTACTTTTTAGTGCATTATTACATAAAAGCTTGTTATTAATAAAACGGTTTTTTTTTATTTGTATTAAGTTGCTTCCTCTGTCTGTCATCAGTTTGTCTGTCCTAATAGTTCGAAACGGGCAAGCGAAATTTCAGGCATTTCTAACTTACAGATTCGTTTCTAATTTGGCACGTGGGTCAAGACTAGAAGACAATGCAATATGACATTAAATGTGACTAAATTGGATGACTAATTAAGTTTTTATGAATTCATTAAAATTTCCTGAAATTAGTAGGCTGTCCTACTACTCTTTCTACACATACACGCATTATTATGTGCACTTCATGCGCAAAAGTGCTTAGTCACGCAAATCTATTAAAAATAAAAATATAAAGTACAGAAAATCATTGCAAAAAAAAATAACTTTTAACTAATAAGCTTTTTAAGTAATAATGCACTAAAATGAGAACAAGATTTTCTTTAACTATACACTACTATTTAAATAACTATAAAGAAAACCGTGCGTCTCTTCCTAAACATTAGTAAAGGTATCCAATAGATAATAAAGTGACCTACGCTTTTCTTTATAGTTATTTAAATAAATGTGTATTATTTTGTAACTAAATAAAATTACTTTCTCCTTTGTAGTGCATTATTACATAAAAGTTTGTTATTAAAACTTTTTTTTTGCATTTTTGTAAACATTACACTGATTTTTTTTAAGTTTTAAGTATGAATGTGACACAATACTGCTAGAGATGTCATGATTTATTCAATACTGCATTATTCAATGCCATCACTGATGTGTGTCTGTTGGTTCTGACTGAGACAATGCTATCACTGATGTGTGTCTGTTGGTTCTGACTGAGACAATGCTACCACTGATGTGTGTCTGTTGGTTCTGTCTGAGACAGGATGCGGAAGTTGCTGTCAGATGTAGCTCACCCGATCCTGCTGGTGCTTTAACTGTCTTCAGCGTGTCGGGGTCTACATACCCACGTGGTACACAGCCGCCACCAGCAGCATTACCAGCTGTGGACATACCATCTCAGTGCTGTAAGGTTTCCATCTTTATATCTCCACATACCATCTCAGTGCTGTAAGGTTTCCATCTTTACATGTACCATCTCAGTGCTGTAAGGTTTCCATTTTTACATCCCCACATATCATCTTAGTACAAAATTTAAAATAATATTTGTGATCACGTTATCTGTATATTGACATATGTCTAGAAGGACACTCATTAAAATATTGAAACAATCGCTCTCATCCCTCCAGCATCCGGTGCCAACAACGTCAGGCTACATGGGGTTGCCGGAGTGCCAGGCATGGGGTTCGTGCAGGTCTTGAAAGACAACAAATGGCAGTTTGTTTGTGACGACAAGTGGAGCGAGAGGGACGCGAAGGTTGTGTGCAGGGAACTTTGTTACAACAAGTAGGTTGTGGGCAGGGAACTTTGTTACAACAAGTAGGTTGTGTGCAGGGAACTTTGTTACAATAAGTAAGTTGTGTGCAGGGAACTTTGTTATAATAAGTAAGTTGTGTGCAGGGAACTTTGTTACAATAAGTAAGTTGTGTGCAGGGAACTTTGTTACAACAAGTAAGTTGTGTGCAGGGAACTTTGTTACAACAAGTAAGTTGTGTGCAGGGAACTTTGTTACAACAAGTAAGTTGTGCGCAGGGAACTTTGTTACAACAAGTAAGTTGTATGCAGGGAACTTTGTTACAACAAGTAAGTTGTGTGGCAGGCTGACAGCTGTATCATATTTCCCATCACCTGCTGCCCCTGACCTGTACTAACGTGTCCCCAGTAACGAAACCTGCTGTCCTGTGTCCCCAGTAACGACACCTGCTGTCCTGTGTCCCCAGTAACGAAACCTGCTGTCCTGTGTCCCCAGTAACGACACCTGCTGTCTTGTGTCCCCAGTAACGACACCTGCTGTCTTGTGTCCCCAGTAACGAAACCTGCTGTCCTGTGTCCCCAGTAACGACACCTGCTGTCCTGTGTCCCCAGTAACGAAACCTGCTGTCCTGTGTCCCCAGTAACGACACCTGCTGTCTTGTGTCCCCAGTAACGACACCTGCTGTCCTGTGTCCCCAGTAACGACACCTGCTGTCCTGTACTAACGTGTCCCCAGTAACGACACCTGCTGTCCTGTGTCCCCAGTAACGACACCTGCTGTCCTGTGTCCCCAGTAACGACACCTGCTGTCCTGTACTAACGTGTCCCCAGTAACGAAACCTGCTGTCCTGTGTCCCCAGTAACGACACCTGCTGTCCTGTGTCCCCAGTAACGACACCTGCTGTCCTGTGTCCCCAGTAACGAAACCTGCTGTCCTGTGTCCCCAGTAACGACACCTGCTGTCTTGTGTCCCCAGTAACGAAACCTGCTGTCTTGTGTCCCCAGTAACGACACCTGCTGTCCTGTGTCCCCAGTAACGACACCTGCTGTCCTGTACTAACGTGTCCCCAGTAACGAAACCTGCTGTCCTGTGTCCCCAGTAACGACACCTGTTGTCCTGTGTCCCCAGTAACGACACCTGCTGTCTTGTGTCCCCAGTAACGAAACCTGCTGTCCTGTGTCCCCAGTAACGAAACCTGCTGTCCTGTGTCCCCAGTAACGACACCTGCTGTCTTGTGTCCCCAGTAACGAAACCTGCTGTCTTGTGTCCCCAGTAACGACACCTGCTGTCCTGTGTCCCCAGTAACGACACCTGCTGTCTTGTGTCCCCAGTAACGACACCTGTTGTCTTGTGTCCCCAGTAACGAAACCTGCTGTCTTGTGTCCCCAGTAACGACACCTGTTGTCCTGTGTCCCCAGTAACGACACCTGCTGTCCTGTACTAACGTGTCCCCAGTAACGACACCTGCTGTCCTGTGTCCCCAGTAACGACACCTGCTGTCCTGTACTAACGTGTCCCCAGTAACGACACCTGCTGTCCTGTGTCCCCAGTAATGACACCTGCTGTCCTGTGTCCCCAGTAACGACACCTGCTGTCCTGTACTAACGTGTCCCCAGTAACGACACCTGCTGTCCTGTGTCCCCAGTAACGACACCTGCTGTCCTGTGTCCCCAGTAACGACACCTGCTGTCCTGTGTCCCCAGTAACGACACCTGCTGTCTTGTGTCCCCAGTAACGACACCTGCTGTCCTGTGTCCCCAGTAACGACACCTGCTGTCTTGTGTCCCCAGTAACGACACCTGCTGTCTTGTGTCCCCAGTAACGACACCTGCTGTCTTGTGTCCCCAGTAACGACACCTGCTGCCCTAGACCAGCTGTAGAGACCAGGTACCGCCCAGCTGTGCCCGCCACTGTGGACATCGCGTGGGATACGGTCGAGTGCACAGGGAGTGAGTCGAGCATCTTTAACTGTAAGCACTCACTACCAAACACCAGGGGATGCACGAGCAAGGATCTGGCGGGCGTGCAGTGCGTCATCACACCAGAAGTGGTCGTACCTCGTGAGTTGTTTCTTAACACTTACACATACATGTAAGCTGACGCCCTAGCTGGTGGGATGTGGCTTACATAAACTACTGGATAGATTACATTCAAATTACACTGCTCTATTTTAGAACACAACATTTGTTGACTGTTTACTTGCTCATTGTTCTACATTCTACATTCTCTATCCACCATCCCAATCGACCTTTTTTATCCCCCCAGCACAATCTATCTTCTCTACCCCCAGCACAACCTACCTTCCCTACCCCTAACACAACCTACCTTCCCTACCCCTAACACAACCTACCTACCCTACCCCCAACACCACCTACCTACCCCACCCCCAACACAACCTACCTTCTCTACCCCCCAGCACAACCTACCTTCTCTACCCCCCAACACAACCTACCTTCTCTACCCCCAGCACAACCTACCTTCTCTACCCCACAGCACAACCTATCTTTGACTGCACCTCCTACACCGGCAACATGGTCCTGAGTTTCCCCCTCAAAGATTTCCCAGACATCACCAGCTCCAACGTCATCATTGTCAACCAGCCCAGCTGCACGGCTAGTCACATCCAGCTGTCCAGCACCAGCTTCAACGTCACCATCCCACACAGCAGCTGTGGGAGTACGGCCTATGTGAGTATAACGTCACCATCCCACACAGCAGCTGTGGGAGTACGGCCTATGTGAGTATAACGTCACCATCCCACACAGTGGGAGTACGGCCTATGTGAGTATAACGTCACCATCCCACACAGTGGGAGTACGGCCTATGTGAGTATAACGTCACCATCCCACACAGTGGGAGTACGGCCTATGTGAGTATAACGTCACCATCCCACACAGTGGGAGTACGGCCTATGTGAGTATAACGTCACCATCCCACATAGTGGGAATACGGCCTATGTGAGTATAACGTCACCATCCCACACAGTGGGAGTACGGCCTATGTGAGTATAACGTCACCATCCCACTCAGTGGGAGTACGGCCTATGTGAGTATAACGTCACCATCCCACACAGTGGGAGTACGGCCTATGTGAGTATAACGTCACCATCCCACACAGTGGGAGTACGGCCTACGTGAGTACTTAACAAGTGATCTTTTTTGTATGTACTAAATGTTTGCACTATTTAAATAAGTACAAAGAAAGGCGGCGTTTTATTTTAACTTCCAACACAATCTCCCAGACAAACTGTGTTTTATCCTAACTTTTAACACAGCTCCCAGACAAACTGTGTTTTATCCTAACTTTTAACACATCTCCCAGAGAAACTGTGTTTTATCCTAACTTTTAACACAATTTCCCAGAGAAACTGTGTTCTATCCTAACTTTTAACACAATCTCCCAGAGAAACTGTGTTTTATCCTAATTTTTAACACATCACCCAGACAAACTGTGTTTTATCCTAACTTTTAACACATCTCTCAGAGAAACTATTTATCCTAACTTTTAAAACAATCTCCCAAATAAACTGGGGTTTATCCTTACTTTTAACACAATCTCCCAGAAAAACGGGACCAACAGATGCTATGAGAACGCTGTGGAGTACATCTATCAAATCTCCCAGGGCAACCTTCTGCTTGACTTCCGCCGTCATGTGTAAGTAGGTCGTGGCCATGACCTTTAAGAAGGCCTGTTCTAAACGAATTATTTTAGTTAGCCGTTCCATTTTTAAGGCATTTACAATATAAGGGGTCATCCATAAATGACGTCACACTCGTAGGGGGGAGGGGGGGTCCGTAATTTTGTGACGATGTGTGATGAGGGGGAGGGGGGGGGGGGGGGTCAGATGTTGCGACGTCACATTTTTTGCATTATAAAAAAGCAATGTTAGAAAACGAATTTCAGACGTTATTTCGCGTTTTAGATAACTGTTTTAATAAATTGTAATAGTTTAGACAAGATTTTGGAAAAATATCGATGTTTTTAAAAAATTCAACTGCAATTTTGAGGGGGGTTGTAGGTTGAGGTGTGACGTCATTTTAGGGGTCTGGCTTTTTGTGACGACGTGTGACGGAGGGGAGGGGGGGGAGGTAAAAATCGTCAAAAAAAGCGTGACGTCATTTATGGATGACCCCTAAACATTTTCAGAGTAGGACAACATCCTAATCGTTAAACCGTGTTTTTGGTACAATGTTTTGATTACGGTAAAACCTACAATGTCGTCTGCAGATTTGACATCAAATGTTGTTTGCCGGAAGACAAGAACGTCTCCATCAAGTTTGTGCCCAAGACAATCTCAGAATACTCGTCACTTCTCAGATACTTCGATTACGATGTAAGAAATTTCTGGGGTTTTTTTTTATCTTGACTTGGGTTGTATTTGAAAACTTAACATTTATCCAGATCAATGAGTTTCGTATTTGAATAAAATTTATTTTAGTCACAAAACGGGCAGTGGGTTCCAGAAATAAACCGACTCCAATCGGGCTAAGGAAAAAAGCCCATGTGTGCTCCTGAAAACAGTCCCCCCCCCCCTTCATAATATACAAGAGACTAAACTACTCTATTGGTACAATAAATAACGCCATATATTTAGCCTTAGCTTTAATCTAATAAATAACGGTTCTGGTCGTAGGCATATTTAAACTTGAAAATATTTGAGTCATTAAAATTGTTTGTAAAAAGATAAGTAGATACACAGAACATGTTTATGTTTAGCTCCATATTTCTTCCTTCTAACAGGCAGAGATCCACTTTTATCAGAACGAGATGTGTGACGTCGTTATCAACGACAACCCTTATTCTATAACCGTCGGCAACTGGGTGTATGTGGGCGTGAAGGTCAAGGCCGAGTCCGAGTCACTGTTCAAGGACGAGGAGCTGAAGCTGGTTCTGCTGGGCTGTAGCGTCAACCCCATTGGTGGACGGTCCAGCCTCAGCTACCCCGAGTACCCGCTCATAGAGAACAAGTGGGTCCCTGGCTCACTCATGGTGTTTTACTGGGTCACTTCTGTTATATGGGTCACTTCTGTTATACTGGGTCATTTCTGTTATACTGGGTCATTTTTGTTATACTGGGTCATTTCTATTATACTGGGTCTTCTGTTATACTGGGTCATTTCTGTTATACTGGCTCATTTCTGTTATACTGGCTCATTTCTGTTATACTGGGTCATTTCTGTTATAATGGGTCACTTCTGTTATACTGGCTCATTTCTGTTATACTGGCTCATTTCTGTTATACTGGCTCATTTCTGTTATACTGGGTCACTTCTGTTATACTGGCTCATTTCTGTTATACTGGCTCATTTCTGTTATACTGGCTCATTTCTGTTATACTGGATCATTTCTGTTATACTGGGTCATTTCTGTTATACTGGCTCATTTCTGTTATACTGGGTCATTTCTGTTATACTGATTCACTTCTGATGTTCACTGTGTCACCGATGCCTTTACACCACGTTTTACTGGCTCACATTTTTACTTAATGACTTCACGCTCATAGAGATCGGGGCAAAGTTTCTTCCAGGAAATTTTAGTCCCCCCCCCCCCCTCCCCCCAGAGAAAAAAGTCTGGAAGAAACACTGGATTGGGGGAAGAAATGTTTCCGTTACATTGTGTTAAACTGTTACGAAAGGTACTCTTGTGTTTAAAAAAGAAATAAGCTTAAAGGCAACCCCTTAAAACACTTGTATGGTTCAAATTAGGGCTTTTAGGTCCGCTAAAAAGATTACTGAATCCTTTCATAACCTAGGCTTGCCATTGCTTTTTGTAAACACCAAAATCAAAGAGTAATCACTATAATCAGACCAGCTCTGCTTCCCCTGCCCCAGATGCCCGGCGACGCTAAGTACCGTGACGGTGTATCCCATCAGCAACACAACCCAGGGGTTCCGCTTCAAGGCCTTCAAGTTCTTCGGCTACTCCACCGTCTACATCACCTGTCAGCTCAGGGTCTGTCAGGCTACTGATGATAAACCGTACTGCGACAGGTGAGTACAGGTACAACAGGTGTTAAACATGTGGCATGTACAACAGGTGTTAAACCTGTGGCAGGTGAGTACAGGTACAACAGGTGTTAAACATGAGACAGTTGAGTACAGGTACAACAGGTGTTTAACCTGAGACAGGTGAGTACAGGTAAAACATGTGGTAAACCTCTGGCAGGTGAGTACAGGTAAAACAGGTGTTAAACCTCTGGTAGGTGAGTACAGGTAAAACAGGTGTTAAACCTGAGACAGGGTATTTTAAAACTGCTAGCACCATGTACACATGAGATCACGTTGAGCAGTGCTTTCAATATGATGGTTGCTGACTGACTGATGTTTCTAATTTAGAACGTGCATCCAGAGCCGACGTAAGAGGGACGCTGGTCACCTGACAGAGGTCAACACGGTCATCTCACAGACCCTCAACATCCGGGACCTGGACGAGGACTCACCTTCCTATGACCCTGACCTTGAACCAGTTTTTAGTCACGTGGCCCGCAAGACAAAAACACGGACCATCCGGTCTGAGCTGGATCCTAACAACAACAAACAAAGGCTCGTGTTTGATTGGCTGCTTCTGCTAACGTTGGTCGGTCTAGTTATCGCCAGATTAATATAACTAAACATTTAGCAGATGTGTATATACACAAACAACATAGGATCGCAGTTCTATATATTTACTTAGCACATGCATATATCAATTTGCCATAACAAATAGTTTTTTATCCGAATTCGCCCGCCCCCCCCCCCCCCCGGCCACCCCCACCCACACACACCTACCTTACTATACAATCCCACAATCATTCCATCCAACGCTTCAATAAATTTAACAAGCTTGACATGAAGTTCTAGTTTTTGTAACAACACCAGAGTGGTTTTTATGTCTATAAATAGTTACATACATTGCTTATAAATAAAGTTATTTGCTTTCTATAAGTAACCTCGATATTGAAATTCAATTTTTAAAGCTTTCATATCTTTGTGTACAATGTTATTTTTTACTTGTTTACCAAAAGATTAGTAACAATAAGATGAAACGGTTGTAGCCATTTTGTATGTATGGCCAAATCATCAGCTGATAAAATGTGCAGATTTAGATGTACAAATGTAAACTGATGATTAAGATGTGCAGAATGTGCATAACCTGCTGTATCTGAAATGCAATATATTCTAGACATCCATTCCAAAAACTACAGAATATGTCATTTAAATAACATGTATTAAAAAATATATTAAAACGCTTTTATCTAAAATAAAAATAAGGAGAAAACTACTTTTATAAGCTATAAGCTTATACTTTGGTTACAATGTCCGTTTGTTTGTGAGTTTGATATTTTAAAACTGTTTTCACCCATTTTTATACAGTGATTTGTTTTCAACTTACCATGTAAATCCATTTCTGGTGACAATGCAACGATATCTAATAAATTTAATAAATTTCAAGCTAATTATATATTAGTAATTGAAAATTAATTTTAAAATATTGTATTGAACACAAAAAAACGAGAAAATAACGTAGCTCGATCAGTGGATGTGCTTGAGTTCATGTCATGAGTGTCGTTTATAAATCTACGCAATTTTGGAAAAAAATGGCTCCATTAGAAAATATCTTTGTTGATCACAACCAAAGTCCTGGATTACCAGATGTAACAAGACAATCAAACCACAGGACAACCAGATATTGTGACAAGACATGATTGCGGCAAAAAAAGGAATTACAGAATCAAGTTCAGCTCACAGAAACTAGGTCTATATTTAGACAAATAAACTGTCAGATTGTATTTCTAAAACCAGGTGTAAACAAGATAAAATAAATATCAGAGACTAAACTTCCTTAATTGCTTGAAAAGATTGACAGCAGATATTTTAATTACTGACACATACCAGGCGAACTGGTACGTTGTGTAGTGACTGCCACATGCATAGAAGGCGGCCATTTTGTTTAGTTACGTGATCGTATCTTACAGAACTTCCTTAATCTGTTGCCTCTATTTGACTTTTGATTTGATCTGTTGTTATTTTAGTGGTGGTATGTTTGGCTTTTATGGGTGATAACTAGCTCTTTAGAAATAATAGCTAGAACTGGAGGAGCGATAGATATGTCTTTGGGGGGGGGGGGGGTGATAGCTATGTCTTGAGGAGAGGATGGGGGGGGGGGGGACATATGTATTGAGGGGCCACAAACTTTTCCTTGAGAAGGGGAAGGGGGGGGGGGGTAGACACATGTCTTGAAGAGGGGATGGGGGTGACAGATATGCCTTGAGGGGCGACAGGCCACACTACAGTCCCAATGTTAGTTTTCTGGGTACAACTCCATGACCCCAGTCCGCCGCTACAGTCCCATCTTCGTTTCAGTGACTTGATCAGGGTAGAACATAACTTTAAAGCGGTCCTTTGCTAATTTAAGGCGGTCCTACCCTAACTTTAAAGCGGTCCTTTGCTTACTTTATGGCGGTGTGAAGTGATTATCGCCTGTATCGTGGTGATGGGAATGCAGATGGTAGTGGTACGCTTTAAATGGTAGTAGATCACGTGATCAAACACGACACTCTCACAGAAGCCCTAACAGTCATGTATAAATGTGTCATCTAGTCCATATGGTCTTTGTGCTAAATTTCTCTTTTGCACATTTTTCGTTGTGTTTTTTCTGGTTGCGCATTTTTCTGTTTCTGTTTGCGCTTTTTTCCGTTTGCGCTTTTTTCTGTGTGCGCTTTTTTCTGTTTGCGCTTTTTTCCGTTTGCGCTTTTTTCTCTTTGCGCTTTTTTCCCTTTGCGCTTTTTTCTGTTTGCGCTTTTTTCTGTGTGCGCTTTTTTCTCTTTGCGCTTTTTTCTCTTTGCGCTTTTTTCTCTTTGCGCTTTTATCTCTTTGCGCTTTTTTCCGTGTGCGCTTTTTTCTTTTTGCGCTTTTTTCCGTTTGCGCTTTTTTTTGTTTGCGCTTTTTTCTGTGTGCGCTTTTTTCTCTTTGCGCTTTTTTCCGTTTGCGCTTTTTTCTCTTTGCGCTTTTTTCTGTGTGCGCTTTTATTTCTTTGCGCTTTTTTCCGTGTGCGCTTTTTTCCGTTGCGCTTTTTGATTTGCGCTTTTTTCCGTTGCGCTTTTTTCCGTTGCGGTTCTTTCTGGGAACCGGTTGTTGGATACGTGGGATAAATGTGTCTCAATGGACAGGTTGGGTTGTTGGATACGTGGGATAAATGTGTCTCAATGGACAGGTTGGGTTGTTGGATACGTGGGATAAATATGTCTCAATGGACAGGTTGGGTTGTTGGATACGTGGGATAAATTTGTCTCAATGGACAGGTTGGGTTGTTGGATACGTGGGATAAATGTGTCTCAATGGACAGGTTGGGTTGTTGGATACGTGAGATAAAATTATCTGAGACTTTAGTCTCAATGGACAGGTTGGGTTGTTGGATACGTCGGATAAATTTATCTGAGACTTTAGTCTCAATGGACAGGTTGGATTGTTGGATACGTCAGATAAATTTATCTGAGACTTTAGTCTCAATGGACAGGTTGGGTTGTTGGATACGTGGGATAAATGTGTCTCAATGGACAGGTTGGGTTGTTGGATACGTGGGATAAATATGTCTCAATGGACAGGTTGGGTTGTTGGATACGTGGGATAAATTTGTCTCAATGGACAGGTTGGGTTGTTGGATACGTGGGATAAATGTGTCTCAATGGACAGGTTGGGTTGTTGGATACGTGAGATAAAATTATCTGAGACTTTAGTCTCAATGGACAGGTTGGGTTGTTGGATACGTCGGATAAATTTATCTGAGACTTTAGTCTCAATGGACAGGTTGGATTGTTGGATACGTCAGATAAATTTATCTGAGACTTTAGTCTCAATGGACAGGTTGGGTTGTTGGATACGTCAGATAAATTTATCTGAGACTTTAGTCTCAATGGACAGGTTGGATTGTTGGATACGTGAGATAAAATTATCTGAGACTTTAGTCTCAATGGACAGGTTGGGTTGTTGGATACGTGAGATAAAATTATCTGAGACTTTAGTCTCAATGGACAGGTTGGATTGTTGGATACGTGGGATAAATTTGTCTCAATGGATAGGTTGGGTTGTTGGATACGTCAGATAAATTTGTCTGAGACTTTAGTCTCAATGGACAGGTTGGGTTGTTGGATACGTCAGATAAATTTATCTGAGACTTTAGTCTCAATGGACAGGTTGGTTTGTTGGATACGTCAGATAAATTTATCTGAGACTTTAGTGTCAATGGACAGGTTGGTTTGTTGGATACGTCAGATAAATTTGTCTGAGACTTTAGTCTCAATGGACAGGTTGGGTTGTTGGATACGTCAGATAAATTTATCTGAGACTTTAGTCTCAATGGACAGGTTGGTTTGTTGGATACGTCAGATAAATTTATCTGAGACTTTAGTCTCAATGGACAGGTTGGATTGTTGGATACGTCAGATAAATTTATCTGAGACTTTAGTCTCAATGGACAGGTTGGGTTGTTGGATACGTCAGATAAATTTATCTGAGACTTTAGTCTCAATGGACAGGTTGGGTTGTTGGATACGTCAGATAAATTTGTCTCAATGAACAGGTTGGGTTGTTGGATACGTCAGATAAATTTATCTGAGACTTTAGTCTCAATGGACAGGTTGGGTTGTTGGATACGTCAGATAAATTTATCTGAGACTTTAGTCTCAATGGACAGGTTGGATTGTTGGATACGTCAGATAAATTTATCTGAGACTTTAGTGTCAATGGACAGGTTGGTTTGTTGGATACGTGGGATAAATTTGTCTCAATGGATAGGTTGGGTTGTTGGATACGTCAGATAAATTTGTCTGAGACTTTAGTCTCAATGGACAGGTTGGGTTGTTGGATACGTCAGATAAATTTATCTGAGACTTTAGTCTCAATGGACAGGTTGGTTTGTTGGATACGTCAGATAAATTTATCTGAGACTTTAGTGTCAATGGACAGGTTGGTTTGTTGGATACGTCAGATAAATTTGTCTGAGACTTTAGTCTCAATGGACAGGTTGGGTTGTTGGATACGTCAGATAAATTTATCTGAGACTTTAGTCTCAATGGACAGGTTGGTTTGTTGGATACGTCAGATAAATTTATCTGAGACTTTAGTCTCAATGGACAGGTTGGATTGTTGGATACGTCAGATAAATTTATCTGAGACTTTAGTCTCAATGGACAGGTTGGGTTGTTGGATACGTCAGATAAATTTATCTGAGACTTTAGTCTCAATGGACAGGTTGGGTTGTTGGATACGTCAGATAAATTTGTCTCAATGGACAGGTTGGGTTGTTGGATACGTCAGATAAATTTATCTGAGACTTTAGTCTCAATGGACAGGTTGGGTTGTTGGATACGTCAGATAAATTTATCTGAGACTTTAGTCTCAATGGACAGGTTGGATTGTTGGATACGTCAGATAAATTTATCTGAGACTTTAGTCTCAATGGACAGGATGTGTTGTTGGATACGTGGAATAAATTTGTCTGAGACTTCATGCTGCTTCGTATTGTCCATGCTACTGTCCTGTCCACTATATGTATGCTAGCTTCTGTCCAGCGCACATAGCACGCTATTTATAGAGTATGGTTTCGCTGAGCTAGCTATTGATAACAACTCGTTTTTTAAGAATTTTGTCTACGTACAAGCCAACGACTTTTATGATTGGATTCGTCATCCAAACTTATAATCCAACTATTTAAACAAACTGTATTTAAGATTGTTCCAGCAAGTACAACATAAGACAGTGGACCTACCCAATCAGAACTTGACACGAACCAACCTCTTAGATCAGGCACAATGTTTTAAGACGCTCTATGATGACTAGATTAAAAATTATTTAAAGGCTAACGCAGCTGTATGACATTAAAATGGCATATAGTAAAGTATTAGAAAACATAACAAACAAAAAAAAACTGTTCATGTATAAGTTTCGTCTAAATTCTATCAAAGGATATAGAAACACTCACAAACGCACACACAAAATTGACAGTGCGCCCACGGCGTAACTAGGGTAAGTCGGATGCCGACCCCAGGGGGCGTTAAAATGGTAGTAAAATGAATTAAAAAGCTCATTTTAAGCTGAAATGTTGAATTATACAAAGTTACGAAAATAAACGACAAGGCTTTACACACTGATTTAGCTTTTTTTACATTAATTTTGTAGCACCGAAATAGACAATGTTACGGGATAGTGAAAGTGGTAAGTAGCGCCATGAACTAAATGTGTGTGTAGGGGGGGGGGGAGGTCGGCGATTTTTTACAAACAAAAATAACTATATAAATGGGAGGAAGGGAGCGCAAAATTGGAATTCCGCCCCGGGGCCCTCTGAGTGCGCCCTGGATTCCAGACTTAGTCTCTACGCCTTAGTTTACACGTAAGTTTGTATAGAGAAACATTCCTGTTAGTTTTATTTCATTAGTTCTTTTTTTTTAAAGATTTTTATTTTATTTCTCCTGGTATTCTTTATAGCCAGTAGAGTCATAAAAACTACATAAAACAAAATCATAAGGGTGGTTATTTTTTTCTTTAGAACAACACGCTGGTGGTTCTACTTTAGCTAGAAATAGATACTACCCTTACCACCACTTCCTCAACCCCCCCCCCCCCCCACCACCCACCCTCACCCCCACCCCCTGTACTTCTGTATTGCCTGCAAGCACAATAACACTTGAAGAACTAGAGCTTGGGCCTATTTCCTGCTTTATCAAGATTTAACGATGCCTCACCTGTCTCTACCCGCCCTCAATGCAAAACGTTTTCCTAGAAAATAATCATTGCGTGTATTTGTCCTTCGGCTGCTTATGAATGAAAAATACTAGAATGTGACATTTTTTGTTTTACGATATATTTTAATGTGACATTTTTTGTTTTACGATATATTTTAATGTGATACTTTCTGTCAGAGGGTATAAAATATTTTAAAGTGATTTAATGTTTTAAACTTGTTATAAGATATAAAATAGTCGAATGTTTCGAAAACATTTGAAATTTGTTGTTATAGGATATGAAATTTGTGAATTTGACTGGTGCTTTATGAGGAAGTAACATCTGATCTGGCCTTGCCTTGTAACATTATGGTCTGAGAGTGTAACATTATGGTCTGAGAGTGTAACATTATGGTCTGAGAGTGTAACATTATGGTCTGAGAGTGTAACATTATGGTCTGAGAGTGTAACATTATGGTCTGAGAGTGTAACATTATGGTCTGAGAGTGTAACATTATGGTCTGTGAGTGTAACATTGATTTCTGAGATTTTAACATTGATATTCGAGAGTGTTACTTGGACATCTGAGAGTGCAACATTATGGTCTGAGAGTGTATCATTGATATCTGATAGTGTAACATTGACACCTGAGAGTTAAACATTGATATCTGAGAGTGTAACATTGATATCTGAGAGTGTATCATTGATATCTGAGAGTTAAACATTGATATCTGAGAGTGTAACATTGATATCTGAGAGTTAAACATTGATATCTGAGAGTGTAACATTGATATCTGAGAGTGTAACATTGATACCTGAGAGTGTATCATTATTATCTGAGATTGTTACATTAGGGTCTTAGAGTGTAACATTGATTTCCGAGCGTCTAACTAATGTATTAGGTCGTACAACGTTTTGCTTCATCGAGATTTAACCTCCAGAATGTCAAATCTCCAAAACTCTTCCCTCCCAACACCTTTACCCCCCCCCCTCCCACCCCAGGGCCATAAAGCCAACCAACTGTAGCCCATGATTCATTAGGTAATCGGTCCGCCGCCTAGCTTGTCGCTACAAGATTCATCATGTCGCCGACTAGCTTGGTGAAAAGAAAACATGACATTGATAACACGACGCGCTGGTCACATACAACCTGAGTCATAACAACCAGAAATCTTGTGCACATTCTCAACGGGTGAATGTCTCGTACGTCTGTGAACCCAGCGGTAAATTTAATAGGTGGGTGGGGCAACCACACCTCTTAACTTAACAAAATCATTCGAGTTCAAGACCTCACAAGTTTAGCTTAAGAAAAGCTTGTCCGTGTAAATGACCTCTCCGAAAGTACCTTCACCTTGGCTTTTACTCCCAAACTTTTCACATTCAATAACTTTGGGATTTATGCTTTTATGTGTGTAGAAACTAGTATGCGTTTTTTTTTTTAAATTATATATTACCATTAAACTAAAGCATTATAATTGAAATACATAATTCAATTCCTTCTATAAGTTGTGTGAAATGTCATAAGATGCTTTTTGAGACAATGTTATTTTTATTTTCCATCAGGGTTTGACCTTTTATTTTTTACTCACTTTTTTACTCAAGATAGCCTAATTGTTTTTAATGATTCGAAATGGTTTTAAGAAAAACTTTTAAATCCCCCCCCCCCTCTGTAACTCCAAAGTGAAGGTGGGCGGCAACCGACCCGCTGATCCCCGAAATTTCCCACCAGTTCAGACAGATCCCCCGCTGGAGATAGACAGGAATTTTTCTAGAAAACCAATGCCTGTATACGGAGAACTCTTCTGTTTGTTTACCCGCTGCCTGGAGACGTCGCATTGAATTGAGATCATAAAAATTGTGGAGATTGGTTTTATACAAAGATTAATACAAAGTTGGCCAATATTCTCTGTGTCGCTGTTGATGGGTTAACGGTGGGCTATACAGTACAGTCTTGTACAGCAAGGGTTGATATGACAACCTGCACAGGGTTGTTCAGAATACCTTTACATACACAGGGATGTTATGACAACCTGTACAGGCTATGTCTATGTCTGCAGATTGTGTGTCTACAGGTTGTATGTCAATAGTTGTGTGTCTACAGGTTGTGTGTCTACAGGTTGTGTGTCTACAGGTTGTGTCTACAGGTTTTGTGTCTACAGGTTGTGTGTCTACAGGTTGTGTCTACAGGTTTTGTGTCTATAGTTGTGTGTCTACAGGTTGTGTGTCTACAGGTTTTGTGTCTACAGGTTTTGTGTCTACAGGTTGTGTGTCTACATGTTGTGTGTCTACAGGTTGTGTGTCTACAGGTTGTGTGTCTACAGGTTGTGTGTCTACAGGTTGTGTGTTTATAGTTGTGTGTCTACAGGTTGTGTGTCTACAGGTTGTGTGTCTACAGGTTGTGTGTCTACAGGTTGTGTGTCTACAGGTTGTGTGTCTACAGGTTGTGTGTCTACAGGTTGTGTGTCTACAGGTTGTGTGTCTACAGGTTGTGTGTCTACAGGTTGTGTGTCTACAGGTTGTGTGTTTATAGTTGTGTGTCTACAGGTTGTGTGTCTACAGGTTTTGTGTCTACAGGTTGTGTGTCTACAGGTTGTGTGTCTACATGTTGTGTGTCTACAGATTATGTGTCTACAGGTTGTGTGTCTACAGGTTGTGTGTTTATAGTTGTGTGTCTACAGGTTGTGTATCTACAGGTTGTGTGTCTACAGGTTGTGTGTCTACAGGTTGTGTCTACAGGTTGTGTGTCTATAGTTGTGTGTTTACAGGTTGTGTGTCTACAGGTTGTGTGTCTATAGTTGTGTGTCTATAGTTGTGTGTCTACAGGTTGTGTGTCTACAGGTTGTGTGTCTACAGGTTGTGTGTCTACAGGTTGTGTGTCTACAGGTTGTGTGTCTACAGGTTGTGTGTCTACAGGTTGTGTGTCTACAGGTTGTGTGTTTATAGTTGTGTGTCTACAGGTTGTGTGTCTACAGGTTTTGTGTCTACAGGTTGTGTGTCTACAGGTTGTGTGTCTACATGTTGTGTGTCTACAGATTATGTGTCTACAGGTTGTGTGTCTACAGGTTGTGTGTTTATAGTTGTGTGTCTACAGGTTGTGTATCTACAGGTTGTGTGTCTACAGGTTGTGTGTCTACAGGTTGTGTCTACAGGTTGTGTGTCTATAGTTGTGTGTTTACAGGTTGTGTGTCTACAGGTTGTGTGTCTATAGTTGTGTGTCTATAGTTGTGTGTCTACAGGTTGTGTGTCTACAGGTTGTGTGTCTACAGGTTGTGTTTCTACAGGTTGTATCTACAAGTTGTGTGTCTACAGGTTGTGTGTCTACAGGTTGTGTGTCTACAGGTTGTGTCTACAGGTTGTGTGTCTACAGGTTGTGTATACAGGTTGTGTGTCTACAGATTATGTGTCTACAGGTTGTGTGTCTACAGGTTGTGTGTCTACAGGTTGTGTCTACAGGTTGTGTGTCTACAGGTTGTGTGTCTACAGGTTGTGTGTCTACAGGTTGTGTGTACAGGTTGTGTGTCTACAGATTATGTGTCTACAGGTTGTGTGTCTACAGGTTGTGTGTCTACAGGTTGTGTCTACAGGTTGTGTGTCTACAGGTTGTGTGTCTACAGGTTGTGTCTACAGGTTGTGTGTCTACAGATTATGTGTCTACAGGTTGTGTGTCTACAGGTTGTGTCTACAGGTTGTGTGTCTACAGGTTGTGTGTCTACAGGTTGTGTGTCTACAGGTTATGTGTCTACATATTATAAACATAGTAACCCACCCCCTGAAAGCAATCTTGAGGCGCTCTGACCTCATTGGTCTTCTATATTAAGCCATGATTATTATTTACTCAAGTTCACACAGAGAGATAAGAGTTAATGAAATTATTTCTCCCAGTTGTTTGATCCAATGTTATCTCTGAATAATAGGCACCGCAGATATACACAAATATAACTCACGTGATTGGAGGAAAATTGGTGAATAACAAAACATTGAGACACCTTGTTGCGATACAGCGGTGAGACAAGATATTGTGAGGTGAGACAAAATATTGTGAGGTGAGATAAAATATTGTGAGGTGAGACAAAATATTGTGAGGTGAGACAAAATATTGTGAGGTGAGACAAAATATTGTGAGGTGAGACAAAATATTGTGAGGTGAGACAAAATATTGTGAGGTGAGACAAAATATTGTGAGGTGAGACAAAATATTGTGAGGTGAGACAAAATATTGTGAGGTGAGACAAAATATTGTGAGGTGAGACAAAATATTGTGAGGTGAGACAAAATATTGTGAGGTGAGACAAAATATTGTGAGGTGAGACAAAATATTGTGAGGTGAGACAAAATATTGTGAGGTGAGACAAAATATTGTGAGGTGAGACAAAATATTGTGAGGTGAGACAAAATATTGTGAGGTGAGACAAAATATTGTGAGGTGAGACAAAATATTGTGAGGTGAGACAAAATATTGTGAGGTGAGGCAAGATATTGTGAGGTGAGACAAAATATTGTGAGGTGAGACAAGATATTGTGAGGTGAGACAATATATTGTGAGGTGAGACAAGATATTGTGAGGTGAGACAAGATATTGTGAGGTGAGACAAAATATTGTGAGGTGAGACAAAATATTGTGAGGTGAGGCAAGATATTGTGAGGTGAGACAAAATATTGTGAGGTGAGACAAGATATTGTGAGGTGAGACAAGATATTGTGAGGTGAGACAAAATATTGTGAGGTGAGACAAAATATTGTGAGGTGAGACAAATTATTGTGAGGTGAGACAAGATATTGTGAGGTGAGACAAAATATTGTGAGGTGAGACAAAATATTGTGAGGTGAGACAAGATATTGTGAGGTGAGACAAAATATTGTGAGGTGAGACAAAATATTGTGAGGTGAGACAAAATATTGTGAGGTGAGACAAAATATTGTGAGGTGAGAAAAGATATTGCGATACTGGGTTGAGACAAAATATTGTGAGGTGAGACAAAATATTGTGAGGTGAGACAAGATATTGTGAGGTGAGACAAAATATTGTGAGGTGAGACAAAATATTGTGAGGTGAGACAAGATATTGTGAGGTGAGACAAAATATTGTGAGGTGAGACAAAATATTGTGAGGTGAGACAAAATATTGTGAGGTGAGACAAGATATTGCGATACTGGGGTGAGACAAAATATTGTGAGGTGAGACTAAATATTGTGAGGTGAGACAAGATATTGCGATACTGGGGTGAGACAAAATATTGTGAGGTGAGACTAAATATTGTGAGGTGAGACAAGATATTGCGATACTGGGGTGAGACAAAATATTGCGATACTGGGGTGAGACAAGATATTGCGATACTGGGGTGAGACAAAATATTGTGAGGTGAGACAAAATATTGTGAGGTGAGACAAGATATTGTGAGGTGAGACAAGATATTGCGATACTGGGGTGAGACAAAATATTGTGAGGTGAGACTAAATATTGTGAGGTGAGACAAGATATTGTGAGGTGAGACAAAATATTGTGAGGTGAGACAAGATATTGTGAGGTGAGACAAGATATTGCGATACTGGGGTGAGACAAAATATTGTGAGGTGAGACTAAATATTGTGAGGTGAGACAAGATATTGTGAGGTGAGACAAAATATTGCGATACTGGGGTGAGACAAAATATTGCGATACTGGGGTGAGACAAGATATTGTGAGGTGAGACAAAATATTGTGAGGTGAGACAAAATATTGTGAGGTGAGACAAGATATTGCGATACTGGGGTGAGACAAAATATTGCGATACTGGGGTGAGACAAAATATTGCGATACTGGGGTGAGACAAAATATTGTGAGGTGAGACAAAATATTGTGAGGTGAGACAAAATATTGTGAGGTGAGACAAGATATTGTGAGGTGAGACAAGATATTGCGATACTGGGGTGAGACAAAATATTGCGATACTGGGGTGAGACAAAATATTGCGATACTGGGGTGAGACAAAATATTGCGATACTCGGGTGAGACAAAATATTGTGAGGTGAGACAAAATATTGTGAGGTGAGACAAAATATTGTGAGGTGAGACAAGATATTGTGAGGTGAGACTAAATATTGTGAGGTGAGACAAGATATTGTGAGGTGAGACAAGATATTGCGATACTGGGGTGAGACAAAATATTGCGATACTGGGGTGAGACAAGATATTGTGAGGTGAGACAAAATATTGTGAGGTGAGACAAAATATTGTGAGGTGAGACAAGATATTGCGATACTGGGGTGAGACAAAATATTGTGATACTGGGGTGAGACAAGATATTGTGATACTGGGGTGAGACAAAATATTGCGATACTGGGGTGAGACAAAATATTGCGATACTGGGGTGAGACAAAATATTGTGAGGTGAGACAAAATATTGTGAGGTGAGACAAAATATTGTGAGGTGAGACAAGATATTGTGAGGTGAGACAAGATATTGCGATACTGGGGTGAGACAAAATATTGCGATACTGGGGTGAGACAAAATATTGCGATACTGGGGTGAGACAAAATATTGCGATACTCGGGTGAGACAAAATATTGTGAGGTGAGACAAAATATTGTGAGGTGAGACAAAATATTGTGAGGTGAGACAAGATATTGTGAGGTGAGACTAAATATTGTGAGGTGAGACAAGATATTGCGATACTGGGGTGAGACAAAATATTGCGATACTGGGGTGAGACAAAATATTGTGAGGTGAGACAAGATATTGTGAGGCGAGACAAGATATTGCGATACTGGGGTGAGACAAAATATTGCGATACTGGGGTGAGACAAAATATTGTGAGGTGAGACAAGATATTGTGAGGCGAGACAAGATATTGCGATACTGGGGTGAGACAAAATATTGCGATACTGGGGTGAGACAAGATATTGTGAGGTGAGACAAAATATTGTAAGGTGAGACAAAATATTGTGAGGTGAGACAAGATATTGTGAGGTGAGACAAGATATTGTGAGGTGAAACAAGATATTGCGATACTGGGGTGAGACAAGATATTGTGAGGTGAGACTAAATATTGTGAGGTGAGACAAGATATTGTGAGGTGAGACAAGATATTGTGAGGTGAGACAAAATATTGCGATACTGGGGTGAGACAAAATATTGCGATACTGGGGTGAGACAAGATATTGTGAGGTGAGACAAAATATTGTGAGGTGAGACAAAATATTGTGAGGTGAGACAAAATATTGTGAGGTGAGACAAAATATTGTGAGGTGAGACAAGATATTGTGAGGTGAGACAAAATATTGCGATATTGGGGTGAGACAAAATATTGCGATACTGGGGTGAGACAAAATATTGTGAGGTGAGACAAAATATTGTGAGGTGAGACAAAATATTGTGAGGTGAGACAAGATATTGCGATACTGGGGTGAGACAAGATATTGTGAGGTGAGACAAAATATTGTGAGGTGAGACAAGATATTGCGATACTGGGTTGAGACAAAATATTGTGAGGTGAGACAAAATATTGTGAGGTGAGACAAAATATTGTGAGGTGAGACAAGATATTGCGATACTGGGGTGAGACAAGATATTGTGAGGTGAGACTAAATATTGTGAGGTGAGACAAGATATTGCGATACTGGGGTGAGACAAGATATTGTGAGGTGAGACTAAATATTGTGAGGTGAGACAAGATATTGCGATACTGGGGTGAGACAAAATATTGCGATACTGGGGTGAGACAAAATATTGCGATACTGGGGTGAGACAAAATATTGTGAGGTGAGACAAAATATTGTGAGGTGAGACAAAATATTGTGAGGTGAGACAAGATATTGCGATACTGGGGTGAGACAAGATATTGTGAGGTGAGACAAAATATTGTGAGGTGAGACAAGATATTGCGATACTGGGTTGAGACAAAATATTGTGAGGTGAGACTAAATATTGTGAGGTGAGACAAAATATTGTGGGGTGAGACAAAATATTGTGAGGTGAGACAACATATTGTGAGGTGAGACAAGATATTGCGATACTGGGGTGAGACAAAATATTGTGAGGTGAGACAAAATATTGTGAGGTGAGACAAAATATTGTGAGGTGAGACAAAATATTGTGAGGAGTGACAAAATATTGTGAGGTGAGACAAAATATTGTGAGGTGAGACAAGATATTGTGAGGTGAGACAAGATATTGTGAGGTGAGACAAAATATTGTGAGGTGAGACAAGATATTGTGAGGTGAGACAAGATATTGTGAGGTGAGACAAAATATTGTGAGGTGAGACAAGATATTGTGAGGTGAGACAAGATATTGCGATACTGGGTTGAGACAAAATATTGTGAGGTGAGACAAAATATTGTGAGGTGAGACAAAATATTGTGAGGTGAGACAAGATATTGTGAGGTGAGACAAAATATTGTGAGGTGAGACAAAATATTGTGAGGTGAGACAAAATATTGTGAGGTGAGACAAAATATTGTGAGGTGAGACAAAATATTGTGAGGTGAGACAAGATATTGTGATACTGGGGTGAGACAAAATATTGTGAGGTGAGACTAAATATTGTGAGGTGAGACAAGATATTGTGAGGTGAGACAAAATATTGTGAGGTGAGACAAAATATTGTGAGGTGAGACAAAATATTGTGAGGTGAGACAAAATATTGTGAGGTGAGACAAGATATTGCGATACTGGGGTGAGACAAAATATTGTGAGGTGAGACAAAATATTGTGAGGTGAGACAAGATATTGCGATACTGGGGTGAGACAAAATATTGTGAGGTGAGACTAAATATTGTGAGGTGAGACAAGATATTGTGAGGTGAGACAAGATATTGCGATACTGGGGTGAGACAAAATATTGCGATACTGGGGTGAGACAAGATATTGTGAGGTGAGACAAAATATTGTGAGGTGAGACAAAATATTGTGAGGTGAGACAAGATATTGTGAGGTGAGACAAGATATTGCGATACTGGGGTGAGACAAAATATTGCGATACTGGGGTGAGACAAAATATTGTGAGGTGAGACAAAATATTGTGAGGTGAGACAAAATATTGTGAGGTGAGACAAGATATTGTGAGGTGAGACAAGATATTGCGATACTGGGGTGAGACAAGATATTGTGAGGTGAGACAAAATATTGTGAGGTGAGACAAGATATTGTGAGGTGAGACAAAATATTGTGAGGTGAGACAAAATATTGTGAGGTGAGACAAAATATTGTGAGGTGAGACTAAATATTGTGAGGTGAGACAAAATATTGTGAGGTGAGACAAAATATTGTGAGGTGAGACTAAATATTGTGAGGTGAGACAAAATATTGCGATACTGGGGTGAGACAAGATATATTAATGAGAAAGAGATTCCTACAATTCAGCTACTCAATGGAATATGGCGCGAACTTATTCTCTCAACAGTGACGTCATGGAGGTTACGAACGATTATAAAAGCTGCAGACGGCACAACATGACCGTTGGGGTATATCTGACATTCACAGACCTAGGCAGGGTACTAGGACTGCAGGAAAATGGCACCCGACCTAAGTCTGACATTAATTTTTACTGTTTTTCTTCACTGGATACCATCATGCCATGGTAAACTGTTTTACATTTTTTAAATTACAATATTTATATTAATTTACATTAATCTAAATTAATTCAACTAATTTTTGCTTGATTTCTTTGTTCTTCATTACAAAGTAAAATGATGAATTTATGTCAACATATTTTTACTTTGTCGTACAAGGTATCGAGAAAGTATTGTAACCGTGCAAAAAATCGAGATCCCTGAGTCGGAAAAACTTTGTTTCGTAATTTTGTCTGTACGTCTGTGTGTCTGTGAGCACGCTAACTTGAGTACAGTTTCAGTTATGTTGACGTTAATTTCACATTATTTCTGACAGCCTCCACAAACAGGGTGTGTGTGTGTGTGTGTACATGTGTGACCTAAGCGGTAGAGCGCTAGGCTACTAACCCAAAAGTCCCGAGTTCGAATCCGGTAGAACGTTATACCTAGACGTAATGCCGCTGAAGCGTTTATTGCAGATGTTTGTATTGTACCTAACATTGGCATTATGTTGCAGGTCAAAACTCTATGGTAGTGACCAGCCTCAGACTGGTCAATGATGTTGGTAACGCTGTTAACAAAGGGAGGGTAGTGGTCCAGCTGAATCACATCCCGGTCAACGGATCCATCTGTGGTTATGGCTTTGACGACAAGGACGCTCGGGTCGTATGTCGTATGCTGGGCCTGTAAGTCTGACACGGCATATGTACGTCTGGCATATGATACGTCAGTCTGACACGGCACATGTACGTCTGGCATATGATACGTCAGTCTGACACGACAGTGTACGTCTGGCATATGATACGTCAGTCTGACACGGCACATGTACGTCTGGCATATGATACGTCAGTCTGACACGGCACATGTACGTCTGGCATATGATACGTCAGTCTGACACGACAGTGTACGTCTGGCATATGATACGTCAGTCTGACACGGCACATGTACGTCTGGCATATGATACGTCAGTCTGACACGGCACATGTACGTCTGGCATATGATACGTCAGTCTGACACGACAGTGTACGTCTGGCATATCAGTATGACACGGTACATTAGAACAAAAAGACATCATAATTTACTAGACCACCTCACCAAACACCGTATTAAACAGTTAACCTGCAGCAAATTGTGTTGAATAAAAAACATTCATACCCTCAACATCAACCTACAACATCAACCTACAGCATCAACCTACATCATAGCTACAGCATCAACCTACATCATAGCTACAACATCAAACTACAACATCAACCTACAACATCAACCTACAGCATCAACCTACATCATAGCTACAGCATCAACCTACATCATAGCTACAACATCAAACTACAACATCAACCTACAACATCCACCTACAACATCAAGCTACAACATCAACCTACAACAACCTACAACATCAACCTGCAATATCAACCTACACCATCAACGTAAAACATCAACCTACAAAATCAACCTACACCATCAACCTACAACATCAACCTACAACAACAACCTACATCATTAACCTACAACATCAACCTACAACATCAACCTACAACATCAACCTACAACATCAACCTACAACATCAACCTACACTATCAACCTACAACATCAACCTACACCATCAACGTAAACCATCACCTTACACAATCACCCTACACCATCACCCTACATCCCTATCACCCCCACAGGACGGGCGGCCGGGCGATACTGGACGGCTCCTATGGTACGGGCAACAAGAACTTCCTGTTGTCTGGGCTACAGTGTGTGGGTACGGAACCAACGCTAACCGTCTGCGCTCAGGAAACTGTCATACGATGTAGCTATCAGGTGAGTGCACTGGTGTATGTAGCATAACGCACTGGTGTAGCTACCGACATTAGTTCAGAGTGCCAAATTGGGAACAGAAAAAAAAAGCACCAACACAAATACAAAGACAAACATAAACGCAATCTCAAACGCAAACACAAACAGAAACACAAACATAAACGCAAATATGAACACAAATATGAAGAATTCTTCAGTTCATTTTTTTTTCATATGGATTTTAAGAGATCTAGAAATCAAATTTTAAATAAAAAACCTTTAAATCTCTGTGCCGACTAATTAGGAAATAATATAAATAACCTTACATTTATATGTTTTAATTAATAGACTTAACATAATAATCAATGCGGTAGGAATTTTTTTTTAAGTGAGGTTAGATTATAATAAATATTACTTAAACAGCAATATTTAGCTATTATACCTTCCTTGTATCTAAACCCCTTTGATGTTTTAAC